>NW_027491125.1:5000-7500 GCF_021521415.1 Bidens hawaiensis | reverse complement strand
CCAAGCCGTTCTAGACATTCATCAAGATCGAACGAAACGAAATTATCCCACTTGTGGCAACAACAACGCTGTAAAAAACAGCAGGCAACGATCCACAATAACCATGACTAGGACAGGCCAAAGCATTGTTTTCATCAGGGAGGTGACCTCAACCTGAATAATGCTATTCTTGGGCCTGGGAGGTGCCCTCAACCGACAGGCGCCCACTAATCTTCCAGCTCTCGACCAGACTTCCCACGACTACCGTATGACGACCCCCCCGGGGGAACTAGCCATTCCGGGCAAGGCGGTCAACGTACAAGAGGCCCCCCGGACAAATCAGTTGGGGATCCATCAATCAGGAATCCAACATCCTAGCCATCGCCTCAAATACACCTCGGCAGCCGCTTCTCGAAACCAAACCAGGAAAGCCAAGAATCAAGCCTTGGACGAGTAAAGCAACCCAGCACCCCAGCCACGCTTCGTTTGGATAAAAGGGACGTGTCGTTGCACCACAAAATTTCGTAAACCCACCATCGACCTTAAATCATGCCTAGAACGGACGAGCAAGCATGTCATGGCAGCCCACAGCCATGACAAGGGGGCAACCTTCCCTAAGGCATGCTTGCTCTCAACCCACTCCCCCCTATATATACATTCTGAACATTTAGCAAAGTGACAGGAACAGACATTAAATTTTTGAGGAATCATAATTTTTGAAGGCACCCATATGCTAGCCTTGGCCGAGTTTTGCATGCCTTGGCATGCCTTTGGCCGTGCCTTGGCCGAGTTTTGCATGCCTTGGCCGTGCCTTGGCCGAGTTTTGCATGCCTTGGCCGAGTTTTGCATGCCTTTGGCTTGCCCATGGGCGCCTTGGCATGCCTTTGGCTTGCCTTGGCCTGGCCATGGGCGTGCCTGGGCATGCCTTTGGCTTGCCCACGGGCGTGCCTTGGCATGCCTTTGGCTTGCCCATGGGCGCCTTGGCATGTCTTGGCCTGGCCATGGGCGTGCCTTGGCATGCCTTTGGCTTGCCCATGGGCGCCTTGGCATGCCCTGGACGTGCCTTTGGCTTGCCTTGGGATGCCTTAGGCTTGCCCATGGGCGCCTTGGCATGCCTTAGGCTTGCCTTGGCTTGCCTTGGCCGTGCCTAGGCCGAGCCTTGCATGCCCAAGACGTGCCTTTGGCTTGCCCATGGGCGCCTTGGCATGCCTTGGCCTGGCCATGGGCGTGCCTTGGCATGCCTTTGGCTTGCCCATGGGCGCCTTGGTATGCCTTGAACGTGCCTTTGGCCTGCCTTGGCATGCCTTTGGCTTGCCTTGGCCTAGCCATGTGCGTGCCGGGGCATGCCTTGGCCGAGCCTTGCATGCCCAAGACGTGCCTTTGGCTTGCCTTGGCATGCCTTTGGCTTGCCTTGGCCGTGCCTAGGCATGCCTTTGGCTTGCCCATGGGCGCATTGGCATGCCTTGGCCGTGCCTTTTGCTTGCCCATGGGCGCCTTGGCATGCCTTGGCCTGGCCATGGGCGTGCCTAGGCATGCCTTTGGCTTGTCTTGGCCGAGCTTTGGCATGCCTTGGACGTGCCTTGGCCTGGCCATGGGCGCCTTGGCATGCCGTTGGCTTGCCCATGGGCGTGCCTTGGCATGCCTTTGGCTTGCCCATGGGCGCCTTGGCATGCCTTGGGCTGGCCATGGGCGTGCCTTGGCAAGCCTTGGCCTGACCATGGGCGTGCCTTGGCATGCCCTAGACGTGCCTTTGGCTTGCCTTGGCCGTGCCTTTGGCTTGCTTTGGCCGTGCCTAGGCATGCCTTTGGCTTGCCCATGGGCGCCTTGGCATGCCTTGGCCTGGCCATGGGCGTGCAACTTTGGGGCAGTATACTCGGGTCGTTGTGCAAGAAACCAAGTCGTTGGGCAAGCTTCGTATGCAACATGGGGGAGGGGCTTTGGTTTCTCGTACGTTGAACCTCCATATTTTAGCTTGGTAGCCAACTTTGCCCAGGCATGGGCGCTCAACACCCACCCCTTCCCTATATATGCATTCTGAACAATTAGCATAGTGACAGGAACAGATATTAAATTTTTGAGGAATCATAATTTTTGAAAACCCTACCAAACGAGGTCGGATTGACACGAAATTTGGCGTGGGGCATCGGGACATTGAAATATGAGTTTCCCAAAAAAAAAATTTTGGTTTTCGGGTCGGGACGGGCCGCTTGGTGGGCCCGGTTGGTCCGTAAGGCCTTTGGTGGGGGCAAGGTGTCCAAACGGGGTTGGATCGACACGAGGCTCTGTGAGGGTACTCGTGACCATGAGATATGACTGTCCAAGAGAAATGAACCCCCTTTCGTGTCGTGAAGGGCCCGCGGGCCGGGCTTGGTGGGCCCGTGGGCCTGTTTTGGGCAACTCCGCTTTAATGACACGAGGCGTTGCGTCCGGGACATGAGAGGAAACTTTATGAGCGGTTTATGGGGTCGGGGTTGGTAACCTCATGTTTTCGGGTCAACACGTTGACCGTGTCGTGCTCGGG